>NC_059201.1:49175624-49218124 GCF_020615455.1 Coregonus clupeaformis
ATAGAGACAGAGACAGACAGAGATAGAGACAGAGACAGACAGAGATAGAGACAGAGACAGACAGAGACAGACAGAGATAGAGATAGAGACAGACAAAGACAGACAGAGATAGAGACAGAGATAGAGATAGAGACAGAGACAGACAAAGACAGACAGAGATAGAGACAGAGACAGAGATAGAGACAGAGACAGACAGAGATAGAGATAGAGACAGACAGAGACAGAGACAGACAGAGATAGAGACAGAGATAGAGACAGAGACAGACAGAGATAGAGATAGAGACAGACAGAGACAGAGACAGACAGAGATAGAGACAGAGATAGAGACAGAGACAGACAGAGATAGAGATAGAGACAGACAGAGACAGAGACAGACAGAGATAGAGACAGAGACAGACAGAGAACGGTGGATAGAGAGAAAGTGTAGATGTAAGTGCCATATATTGTATAGAAGAACAAAGAGATTCTACAAGGCGAGATGCTGGCTAAGGGGTCGTACGGTAGGATATTGCCTTTTAATGAATGCTGCTACACAACTATGGCTTATGAATGGGTTGGGTTGAGCTTCTTCTTACCTGCACAGCCAGGCATAGTGTGTTGAGCATGATGAGGACGAACATGATGTACTCAAACCCTGTGGAGTTGACCACATACCAGAACTTATACTGGTAGGGGTTCTTAGGGATATACCTCCTCAATGGACGGGCCTTCAGGGCATACTCCACACACTGACGCTGTAGAACACACACGGTTATACACTACATACCTGTACACACAGTATAGTACACTTAAGCAATAAGGCACGAGGGGGTGTGGTATATAGCCAATAAACCATGGCTAAATGGTCATTATAAACTGGGTGGTTCGAGCCCTGAATGCTGATTGGCTGAAAGCCGTGGTATATCAGACCGTATACCATGGGTATGACAAAACATTTATTTTTACTGCTCTAATTACGTTGGTAACCAGTTTATAATAGCAATAAGGCACCTTGGGGGTTTGTGGTATATGGCCAATATACCACGGCTAAGGGCTGTGTCCAGGCACTCCGCGTTGCGTCGTGCTTAAGAACATCCCTTAGCCATGGTATATTGGCCATATACCACACCCCCTTGGGCCTTATTACTTAAATAAACCTGTTCTTATGCATGACGCAAAGCGGAGTGCCTGGATACAGCCCTTAGCCGTGGTATATTGGCCATATACCCCAAACCGCCGAGGTGCCTTTTTGCCATTATAAACTGGTTACCAACGTAATTAGAACAATAAACATTTATTTTTGTCATACCCATGGTATACGGTCTGATATACCACGGCTTTCAGACAATCAGCATTCAGGGCTCGAACCACCCGGTTTATAAACACAAACATAGCATAGCAACACACTCGGAACACTTACCCAGTGTGGGAGAACTGCTAGTCTAGATATGTAGTGCCACACAACTCAGTCACACACATAGACACCGCATGAACACACATGCTGTTTCTGACCTGGTTCTTATCCAGCTCACAGTTCTTGTACTCTTTCTCTCCCTGCTCCTGAAATGTAACGATGACGAAACCCACGAAGATGTTCATCATGAAGAAGGCGATGATGATGATGTAGATGATGAAGAAGATGGAGATCTCGATGCGGTAGTTGTAGATGGGACCCAGGTTCTCCCTGTTTGAGTCTATGGCCTTGTAGAGCAACCTGAGAGAGTGGAGAGGAGAGAGAGAGACCGAGAGAGAGAGAGAGAGAGAGACAGAGAGAGAGAGAGACAGAGAGCGAGAGAGAGAGAGAGAGAGAGAGAGAGAGAGAGAGAGAGAGAGAGAGAGAGAGAGAGAGAGAGCGAGAGAGAGAGAGAGAGAAAGAGAGAGAAAGAGAGAGAGAGCGAGAGATAGAGAGAGAGAGAGAGAGAGAGAGAGAGAGAGAGAGAGAGAGAGAGAGAGAAAGACAGAGCGAGAGAGAGAGAGATATAGATAGAGAGAGAGATAGAGAGACAGAGAGAGAGAGAGAGAGAGAGAGAGAGAGAGAGAGAGAGAGAGAGAGAGAGAGAGAGAGAGACAGAGAGCGAGAGAGAGAGAGAGAAAGCGTGCGTGTGAGAGCGAGATCGAGAACACACGTTTGTATAATTTATGTTTTTATACACAAAAGACACAAATATGAAAGTGCATAATATTGTATATAGGTGTATAATATGAATAGGTGTGTCTTACGAAGGCCAGCCCTCGAAGGTAGACACAGTGAACAGAGCCATCATGGCCATGAGCACGTTGTCAAAGTTGAACTCGCTGTTGTGCCACACTCTCTTATGGACGAATGGCTGGTTCACGTCCCCATCCTTATAAAGGATGTAGGTGCCCCTGGGAGGTTAGAGGTCAGAGGACACAGGGGTTAGAGGTCAGAGGTCAGGATTAGTCCTATGATGTACTGTATATAAACAATATTCATATTGTGAATGTTGTGAATATGTATGTCTATGCGCAACATGGTCAAATCAAAGACACTACAGAACACATAATGTAGAGTAAATGTAAGTATTTATGGTACAAAATGAATGGTGTCAGTTTGCTGTGTATACAGTAGATGGACAAATGTATCAAAAGCAACTGACTTGCATTCGTCGGGGCTAGACTTGGCTTCATCTGTGCAGCGGTAAAACTTCCCCTGTGAAGCAAACACACACATCTTCTAAATGGTACTGATTCTAAATGAACCCTCAAGTGTCAATGTCTGGATGGGATTTACTAATGTTACGATGCAATTGATATCACAATCCGTGTTACGGTACTGATCTTAGAACCGGTGTTACGGTGTTGACCTTGAATAGCTGCACTCCTATGCAGGCGAACATGAACTGCAGCAGCGTGGTGACGATCATGATGTTACCAATGGTCCTGATGGCCACAAACACACACTGGACCACGTGCTGTAGGGGGCAAAGTTCAAATGTTAGCAGCTATTGAACTGTAAAATGGCATTACATTGATGAAAGGTCAATATATGTCAAATATATAGGACCTGTCTGCTGCCTTTGATACTGTGAACCATCAGATCCTCCTCTCCACCCTCTCTGAGCTGGGCATCTCCGGCGCGGCTCACTCTTGGATTGCGTCCTACCTGACCGGTCGCTCCTACCAAGTGGCGTGGCGAGAATCTGTCTCCGCACCACGTGCTCTCACCACTGGTGTCCCCCAGGGCTCAGTTCTAGGCCCTCTCCTATTCTCGCTATACACCAAGTCACTTGGCTCTGTCATATCCTCACATGGCCTCTCCTATCATTGCTACGCAGACAACACACAACTAATCTTCTCCTTTCCCCCTTCTGATAACCAGGTGGCGAATCGCATCTCTGCATGTCTGGCAGACATATCAGTGTGGATGTTGGATCACCACCTCAAGCTGAACCTCGGCAAGAGGGGAAGGACTGCCCGTTCCATGATCTCGCCATCACGGTTGACAACTCCGTTGTGTCCTCCTCCCAGAGTGCGAAGAGCCTTGGCATGACCCTGGACAACATTCTGTCGTTCTCCGCTAACATCAAGGCGGTGACCCGATCCTGTAGGTTCATGCTCTACAACATTCAGAGAGTACGACTCTGCCTTACACAGGAAGCGGCACAGGTCCTAATCCAGGCACTTGTGATCTCCCGCCTGGATTACTGCAACTCGCTGTTGGCTGGGCTCCCTGCCTGTGCCATTAAACCCCTACAACTCATCCAGAATACCGCAGCCCGTCTGGTGTTCAACCTTCCCAAGTTATCTCACGTCACCCCGCTCCTCCGCACACTCCACTGGCTTCCAGTTGAAGCTCGCATCTGCTACAAGACCATGGTGCTTGCCTACGGAGCTGTGAGGGGAACGGCACCTCCGTACCTTCAGGCTCTGATCAGTCCCTACACCCAAACGAGGGCATTGCATTCATCCACCTCTGGCCTGCTGGTCCCCCTACCTCTGCGGAAGCACAGTTCCCGCTCAGCCCAGTCAAAACTGTTTGCTGCTCTGGCACCCCAATGGTGGAACAAGCTCCCTCACGATGCTAGGACAGCGGAGTCACTGACCACCTTCCGGAGACACTTGAAACCCCACCTCTTTAAGGAATACCTGGGATAGGATAAAGTAATCCTTCTACCCCCCCTTACCTCACGCCCCCCCCAAAAAAATATACAAATACAAATACATATTGTAAAGTGGTTATCCCACTGGCTATAAGGTGAATGCACCAATTTGTAAGTCGCTCTGGATAAGAGCGTCTGCTAAATGACGTAAATGTAATGTAAATGTATAGCGATGATACAGTACCGTGAACTAGAAAGTTTTTTTTTTAAACCCTGTAAAGATTTTGGCAACAAACTATCCCAAGTGTACTGCAATTGTTCTACCAATACTGAGGCAAGTAATATGGTCCATAAAGAGAAGGAGTAGGAGGTATAATGTTTTAGGATGAGGCAGTACTGTACCTTGAGGCCCTTGGCTCGGTTGATGGCCCTCAGGGGCCTGAGCACTCGCAGGACTCTCAGAATCTTCACCACTGAGATGGCAGAGGACCTAAATGTCATCACAGGAACTCACTGTCAGAAACAAACTTGCACTCTCTAAACACAATCACTCATTGTCATATCAAACTTGACCATATCAATAAAAAATGATGTGTTAGGACAGGAGAAGAAACAGAGAGAGAGGGATAAGGGGTGAGGAATATGAGGATGAAGAAAGAGAGAAGAGAGTGAGAGAGAGAGAGAGAGAGAGAGAGAGAGAGAGAGAGAGAGAGAGAGAGAGAGAGAGAGAGAGAGAGAGAGAAAAAAAAAATAGTGTAGGTGGAGGGTAGCAGCAGGTACTGACTGGATGCAGAAGGAGACCAGGGAGACCCCCACCACCAGCAGATCCAGCAGGTTGAAAGTGTTCCTACAGAACGCTCCTTTATGGAGGAACGCTCCGTATGTGGTCATCTGGAGGGAAGGGCACAGCAAGTTAGACGAGTAACAAACACTAAGAAATACACACAAATACACACATCAACGCACACATTCACACAAACACAGGGACACACACAAGTACACAAATACACCGTTTTACACCACAAGACAAACAGACACACCTCCCCTCAAACCCACATACACCCACATACAGTATTTCCACACTCTTGTAGATCACTCTATTTCAGGGTGGCGAGCTCAGACTCAGAGCAGTAGAACAGCAGGTTAGCAGCTACCGTCGCCACCCTGCGGCACCGTGGTACATGAATGTAGTAGAAAGTCATTCATTTCACAATCGGCTAATAACAGGGTCACTCGCGGCAATAAAACATGCAGTTTGTTGCCACGCTGAGGACAAATATTATATCTACTACCTGAGAGAAACGAAAGGATCGAACGCCCTACCGATTGGAAAACTGAATGCCCTTACTGACACATTCATGTATGGCCGTTTCCCTTAAAGCACATTCCTTCATGTTCTTTAATATAAAGGGATACAAATATCAGACTTCAGCAGGCAGAGAAGTAAACAACCCAGCAAAAGGAAGTCTTGTTGAAATCATAAAAGAAAAGGATTCATCGTCCTGAGTGCATGTAAATGTAGAGACTAGCTAGCGCTAACAGAAAGCACTGCTAATGCAGCAGGACCAAACTGAGCTGGGTCGTGTTCATTCGGCACCAAAAAACAACAACAGGGAAGGACTATCTGAACTGGTCCAATAAGAAACCCTAGTTTTCGCATTCCGTTGCAAAACATGTTGCTACGGTGTGCCCTAATGAATACGACCCTGGACAGGACTGGGCGGGGTTGGGCTGTCTTCTTAAGGGTTCTGAAGGAAACACTACATTTCTAAGCACTCAGTCAATCAGGGGAAAGCCCATGCTCGACATGAACATGGTTGGTTTGCCCCCTCTTTTATGGCTTAGTATCTGAATAGCAGTCAGTCAGTATGAAACAGAGGCATAGAGTTGGCTTTGACTGGAGATGGCCTTAGATGTTTGTTTTTAAACCCCCCAACACTCCCCAAATGACTTCAAGGTCAACTTCAGTCAAAGCTTAATCTCTTAAACAGCACATTGATATCTCTTTCCTTGCACAAAGAGTTGCATAATTTTTCGAGAGTTGCACAAAATTGTGTCGTCGGTCAAAATTCCAAAACCTTTTCAACTCAATGATGACTTTTCCAAACGTGACAAACATGATGACACCAATCTGGGATAGTTTGTGTCTTTGATTCCTTCCTGGATTATTAGTTTCTTGATTAGTGGAAATTGAACAACTCTTGTGTTAGTTAGTGTATGTGCAGTGCTAGTAAGTGAGTTAAGCTAATGATGGCAGTCTCGATGTTTTGGTAGTTAAAAGAGGTGCCATGGAGTAAAAAGAGAAAGAACAGAAAAGGAAAACTAAAACAAGGCAGGTAGTACTGTGGTGGCAGCAGGTGACACACAAGGAGAGAGTGCAGCAAGGCTCTCTGTCGTCATTAGCGAGAGTTACCTTTAACATGATCTCAAATGTAAACATACTAGTGAAGACATAATCTGCATAGCCTAGGACCTGGAAGGCAACCAGACGTTGGGAGTGTTACTGTGGGGTCAGTTAGTTGACAGCACAGAGAGGCAGACACAGGCCATTTACCTTCAACAGGATCTCAACAGTAAAGATAGCCGTGAAAGCATAGTCAAAGTAACCAAGTATCTGCAAAAAGCAACGAACATGTTTAACAAAGATTATACAGGTTATGCAAGTATGTTCATCAAAGACATTTGAAAAACAAGTTAGAGTGGGAATCCATGTGTGCAGGAAAGAGCATAGGAAAGGACTTAGTATGCATAAACAAAAAATCTACAGTATTCATATAAATTAATCAAATCCATGTAGATTACAATATATTCTATAATGCAGTATATATTCAATATATAATTTCATTAAGAGCACCTGCACGATGTCATCCACCTACTACCACAATGACATATCATCTTAAAGTTCCTGCTGTTTGAGGTTAAGTTGATGAGATTACATAATGATTCCAAAGTCATTGAACCTGCTGCCTCAGAGGATCATGGGGGAAAGTTCAGGAAAGAGTTATCATTACCGTTAATGTCACTCTTAACAAACTAAATCACTAAATCTAAATCAATAACCTTAAAATAAGTACTATTTACTTGTAAATATCACAAATCAATACAGAATGTTTCTTTACTATGTACTACTATGTAGCCTAACAATTGAAAATAATTTACTGTATACTATGTGTTCCAATAAATATGACCCAACATTATTCTAATGTAGACAGAAGGTTTCTGTACTTACGATGTTGCGTGCGGAGAAGTTGCGTATGGGGTCCTCTGCAGCGAGGGAGACAGAGCTGAGCATGATGAAGACCAGGATGAGGTTGGTGAAGATGTGGTGGTTGATGAGTTTATGACATCCCACCCGGATCCTGAGGAGAACCACAGAAAATACACACACCTGCTGAGAGAGCTCAGAAAAGAGTGTGTGCGTGTGTGCGTATGTGTTTGTGTGTGTGACCTACGGGTTAGTCTTGCTGAAGATGAAGAAAGCACTGCCGTCAGGGATGGGGGTGATCTTCTCCTTCTTGACCAACTCAGAGATGGCTGGGCGTGGCCCTGCTGGAACCTCCGGCTCCTCCTCCTCCTCCTCCGCTGCACAGACTCACAGTGAGAGGGATAGACCACACACACACACACACACACACACACACACACACACACACACACACACACACACACACACACACACACACACACACACACACACACACACACACACACACACACACAGGCCTGTACCTGCAGCATTGTCCTCTTCCTCCTCCACTGGTGCCTGTATCCATAGAAGCAAATGTGATAAAAAGTTATAACTGTAAGTCTGGAATCAGATGCAACACATGTATACAATGATGCTGAATAAACCTGAACCACAATATGTCTGGGATGGAGTTTTACCTCTTCCTTTTTCTCGTCCTTTTTGTCTCTTGGAGCGTTGAGAGACTCTGCGTCTGCCAGGTTGTCCACAGCAATAGCCAAGAAGACGTTCAGCAGGATGTCTGAGCAAAGTGTTCAGTCAAGGACAGAACCTGAACACATCTATTGTACTGTATGAGCTACATACTCATATACACTTATTCAGAAACATCTGAAATGTTCATTGCGATAAGGACGGAAGAAACAAGACTGACTACATAAACAAAAAAGGGGTTGTGTTTGCAAGGCTCCATCCCTATTCATAAGAACATGAACAAGAACAACTTGGATTTTGTCTATATCCACCCTGGTAGACCATGTCCATAAAGAATAATCCATAGAACTAGGGAAATTAGTTTGACCTGGTCAAGTCACATCAAGTCACTTTAACTAGTTAAAAAGTAGAATCTGTGGTTAGTGAATAGAAACTACGTAGTTAGAGCAGATTGGGATTATCTGGGCTCAGAGAGATTGGGATGACAGGATGAGTGTGGTAACGAAAGGATACAGTTTCCGCAGATGAAGAGGATAATGAAGTAGAATGAGACGATCATCCCTGAGGAAGAAGGGCCGCCGTACGCCATGATGCCGTCATACATCACAGCGTTCCAGTCTTCACCTGTCAGGATCTGGGCACAACGCACCCAAATACACTCAATCATTTTGGATGCTACACACATAGAGGTCCTAGAATTCATATGCGATTCTATGGATACACATACAGCATTCACTGGTAACAAGATGGCGCCGACAGACACGGTCACCCTGTTTCTAGTTCCCAGCCAACTTTGCAGTATTCTTTTTATTTTTTTGTTAATTCGTACATTATTTGCTCAGAACGTTTCTTGTATTATTACCTACAGCCGCAAATAACTTTTGGATATTCGATCGGAGGTCACTCATCAAATTTTTTTCCAGAATTTTGACTTCCCTGACCTGGATCCTTTGTTTGACCTGCACGAGGCAGCTCTATTCATCCTGGGGCCAGCACCAAAACGCTGACGCCGGAGAGTAGAGGTAGAAGGAGTGGAGCCCTAGTTAGACTCAGGCAGCGTGCATACTATCCACCGCTTCTGAGTATATTACTTACTTACGTTCAGTCCCTGGACAATAAAGTAGATGAACTCAGGGCGAGGATCTCATTCCAAAGAGACATCAGGGACTGTAACATACTCTGTTTTACAGAATCATGGCTCTCTCCAGATATATTGTCCCCATCCATTCAGCCAGCGGGGTTCTCAGTCCATTGCATGGACAGGAAGAAAGAACTCTCCGGGAAAAAGAAAGGTGGAGGTGTATGTTTCATGATTAACAACTCATGGTGTGATTGTGGTAACGTACAGGAAGTCCAGTCCTTTTGTTCTTCTGATCTGAAATGTCTTGAGTCAATAAGTATTCATCCCCTTTGTTATGGCAAGCCTAAATAAGTTCAAAAGTAAAAATGTGCTTAACAAATTGCATAATACATTGCATGGACTCACTCTGTGTGCAATAATAGTGGTTAACATGAATGACTATCCCATCTCTGTACCCCACACTTACAATTATCTGTAAGGTCCCTCAATCGAGTAGTGAATTTTAAACACAGATTCAACCACAAAGACCAAGGAGGATTTTCAATGCCTCGCAAAGAAGGGCACCGAGCATGGTGAAGTTATTAATTATGCTTTGGATAGTGTATCAATACACCCAGTCACTACAAAGATACAGGCGTCCTTCCTAGCTATTTCACCATGAGGCCAATGGTGATTTTAAAACAGTTACAGAGTTGAATGGCTGTGATAGGAGAAAACTGAGGATGGATCAAAAACATTGTAGTTACTCCACAATACTAACCTAAATTCAGGACAAAACATGCATCCTGTTTGCAACAAGGCACTTAACCCTCCCGTTGTCCTAGGGTCAAAATGACCTGCCACTGTGTTGAACCAACTTTATTACATTTTTATATTTTTGGGATCATTTGTGAGAAGGAGGCAGTGAGACTTTAAAGAAAGTATCACTGCCTCCTTCTCACAAATGATCCAAAAAATATAAAAATTTAATAAAGTTGGTGTGGCAAAGAAATGAACTTTTTGTCCTGAATACAAAGTGTTATGTTTGGGGCAAATTACATTTACATTTACATTTACATTTACATTTACGTCATTTAGCAGACGCTCTTATCCATAGCGAGTTACAAATTATACACAAAAAAATGTATGCATGCATGACTGTAAGTCGCTTTGGATAAAAGCGTCTGCTAAGTGGCATATTATATTATTATAAATTGGTGCATTCACCAAATCCAACACAACACATCACTGAGTACCACTCTTCATATTTTCAAACATGGTGGTGGCTGCATCATGTTATGGGTATGCTTGTCATCGGCAAGGACTAGAGAGTTTCTTAGGATAAAAAGAAACAGAAAACAGCTATAAGCACAGGCAAAATCCTCGAGGAAAACCTGGTTCAGTCTGCTTTCCAAAAGACACTGGGAGACAAATTCACCTTTCAGCAGGACAATATCCGAAAACACAAGGCCAAATCTACACTGGAGTTGCTTACCAAGACGACATTGAACGTTTGTGAGTGGCCTAGTTACAGTTTTGACTTAAATCGGCTTGAAAATCTATGGCATGACTTGAAAATGGCTTTCTAGCAATAATCAACAATCAACTTGACAGAGCTCAAAGAATTTTAAAAGGAATAATGGGCAAATATTGTACAATCCAGGTTGCAAAGCTCTTAGAGGCTTACCCAAAAAGACTCACAGCTGTACTCGCTGCCAAAGGTGCATCTATAAAGTATTAACTCAGGGGTGTGATAATTCTGTACTTCATTTTTCTAAATACATGTTTTCACTTTGTCATTATAAAAAATAAAATAAAAATACATATTGTAAAGTGGTTATCCCACTGGCTATAAGGTGAATGCACCAATTTGTAAGTCGCTCTGGATAAGAGCGTCTGCTAAATGACGTAAATGTAAAATGTAAATGTATTGTGTGTAGATGGGTGAGACAAAAAAATCTATTTAATCCATTTTGAATTCAGGCTGTAACACAACAAAATGTGGAGTAAGTCAAGGGGTATGAATACTTTCTGAAGGAACTATACATAGAGTCATTGAGCACTGGCCACTTTAATAATGTTTACATACTGTTTCACCCACTTTCTATGTACAAACTGTATTCTAGTCATGGCTCATCCTATGTAACTACTGCTGTACACACCTTTTCTATTCATATACTGTCCATACTGTCGATACACACCATAATATGTAATATACATTATATGTATATATGTTTATATTTATCATTTTTTGGTAAATTATTTTTTTATTATGTGTGTATAGTTTTTTTGTATTGCTAGGTATTCCTGCACTGTTGGAGCTAGAAACACAAGCATTTCACTGCACCTGATAACATCGGCAATAAACTTTGATTTGATTAGTGTAGCTCAGTTGGTAGAGCATGGCGCTTGCAACGCCAGGGTTGTGGGTTCGTTTCCCACGGGGGGCCATTCTGAAAAATGTATGCACTCACTAACTGTAAGTCGCTCTGGATAAGAGCGTCTGCTAAATGACTCAAATGTAAATGTAAATTAGTACATCATCACATACTACTGTAGTTTATTTAACATGCCATAGAGAGACAATGGTGCATATTACTCTACTTATGTACTGTAATACACAACATACAGCGGAAACAGACAGAGGAGTAGTTCTGGTATGGCTAGCCCAGTGGAGTAGTGAAGGGTAAACGCCTTTAAATGCCTTTGACGTTATTTGTCTCAAGCGTTTACCCACCTATTGTGGAAAAATGCATTGAAAATATACAGAGCATTACTTTATTCACTGCAAATGGCAATCAGTGTTTATGTAGCGGACATGAGTCGGTCATGGTTGCTCATGGTGACGTTATGAGGTAGCCTCGCCTGTGACTTCAAAATCAGTGTCTGCCCTCGCCCCAAGAGGGAATTTCCTCTTGGTATAATGGTCAGGACGTTGGTTTCTCTCGTGGGAGACCCGGGTTCACTGTGCTAGCCCTCATGTCATGATGTCATCATGAGGAGGCTCTCCTTACAGTATATACAACATTCACTAAATATACATGTAGGTAACTCATGAGGTTCTAAATATAAGTAGGTGTGTGTGAGAGAGAGAGAACACCCCCACACACTGTACTGTTCACCCACCTGAAACACAGTGAGCAGTGCCTGGGGGAAGTTATCGAAGGTGCTCCTCTTGGTCTGTGTCTCGTCGAAGTTGAACTTGCCTCCGAACACCTGCATGCCCAGCAGGGAGAAGATGATGATGAAGAGGAAGAGGAGGAGGAGCAGGGAGGCGATGGACTTCATGGAGTTCAGCAGCGACGCCACCAAGTTACTGAGAGACTGCCAGTGACTGGACAACACACAGAGAAGGGGGGGGTTAGGCAAAATTACACACACCCACACAGTATGTACACACACACACACACACAAACAAACTGATTTTTTTTTACACTTTACTCTGGCCAAAGAGCATAAACAAACACACACACACAAACACATCTCGAGTCACAGCCACACTCTGCACCCTACACTCACACACACTTACACTGACACCCCAACACACTCATACACTACATATGCCCACACACACATAACATACGCACACATGCATACTGACGTCACACACACGCTCACACACACTCACCACATACGCTGCTGCTACTGCTCCACATACGCTGTTGCTACAGCCAAGTCTACTATCTATCCTGCTGCCTAGTCACTTTACCCCTACCTACAGTGCCTTCAAAAATTATTATTATACCCCTTGACTTATTCCACATTTAGTTGTGTTATAGCCTGAATTCAAAATGGATCTACACACAATACCCCATTAGTGAGAAATTGAAAACATGTTTTTACATTTGCACATTTATTGAAAATGAAATACAGAAATATCTCATTTACATAAGTATTCACACTCCTGAGTCAATACTTCGTAAAAACACCTTTGGCAGCGAGTACAGCTGTGAGTCTTTCTGGGTACGTATCTAAGAGCTTTCCACACCTGGATTATGCAACATTTGCCCATTATTCTTTTCAAAATTCTTCAAGATCTGTCAAATTGGTTGTTGATCATTGCTAGACAGACATTTTCAGGTCTTGCCATAGATTTTCAAATAGATTTAAGTCAAAACTGTAACTCGGCCACTCAGGAACATTCACTGTCTTCTTGGTAAGCAATTCCAGTGTAGATTTGGCTTTGTGTTTTAGGTTATTGTCCTGCTGAACGATTAATTCATCTCCCAGTGTCTGGTGGAAAGCAGACTGAACCAGGTTTACCTCTAGGATTTTGCATGTGCTTAACTCCAGTTTCTTTTTTATCCTGAAAAACTCCCCAGTCCTTAACAATTACAAGCATACTCATAACACTATGCTTGAAAATATGGAGAGTGGTACTCAGTAATGTGTTGTATTGGATTTGCCCCAAACATAACACTTTGTATTCAGGACAAAAAGTTAATTGCTTTGCCACATTTTTTGCAGTATTACTTAAGTGCCTTATTGCAAACAAGATGCATGTTTTGCAATTTTTGTATTCTGTACAGGCTGTCTTCTATTCACTCTGTCAATTAGGTTAGTATTGTGGAGTAACTACAATGTTGTTGATCCATCCTCAGTTTTCTCCTATCACAGGCATTAAACTCTGTAACTGTTTTAAAAGTCACCAGTGGCCTCATGGTGAAATCCCTGAGCGGTTTCCTTACTCTCCGGCAACTAAGTTAGGGAGTTATCTTTGTAGTGACTGGGTGTATTGATACACTATCCAAAGTGTGTCACGCCCTGGCTCTGGGGACTCTTATATGTTGAGCCAGGGTGTGGATTTTCTATGTGTGATTTTCTATGTTGTGTTCTAGTTCGTGTTTTCTATGTTGGCCAGGGTGGTTCCCAATCAGAGGCAGCTGATTCTCGTTGTCTCTGATTGGGACCCATACTTAGGCAGCCTTTTGGCACTAGTTTATTGTGGGATCTTGTTCCGGAAGGTTTGTGTATTTAACCTAGGACTTCACGTATCGTTTATTGTTTTGGTTCGTTGTGTGTACACTAATAAAAGTATGTACGCCTATCACGCTGCGCCTTGGTCCGCTTCATCGTGTAACGATCGTGACAAAGTGTAATTAATACCCTCACCATGATCAAAGGGATATTCAATGTCTGCTTTTTTTTATTTGTACCCATCTACCAATATGTGCCCTTCTTTGCGAGGCATTGGAAAACCTCCATGGTCTTTGTGGTTGAATCTGTGTTTGAAATTCACTGCTCGACTGAGGGATCTCACAGATAATTGTATGTGTGGGGTACAGAGATGAGGTAGTCATTCAAAAATAATGTTAAACACTATTATTGCACACAGAGTAAGTCAATGCAACTTGTTAAGCAAATGTTTACTCCTGAACTTATTTAGGCTTGCCATAACAAACTGGTTGAATAGTTATTGACTGTAAAAATGTCCCTTTGGTGTGAATACTTTCTGAAGGCACTGTTTGTACATAGCTACCTCATTTACCTAGTATTCCTGCACATTGACTCGATAGCCATGTTATTTTTACTCTTTATTGTTATTAGTTATTCACTGTGTAGTTATTCCTTGTGTCACTATTTATATTTGTATTTTCTCTTTATCTTTAACTCTGCATTGTTGAAAAAGGACTCGTAAGTAAGCCTTTCACTGTTAGTCTACACCTGTTGTTTACGAAACATGTGAAAAATAAAATTTGATTTGATTTGATTTGACACCGGCATTGATCCGGGGTGAAGTTTTCCCTAGGTACAGATCTATGATCAGCTTCCCCTCCCTCAATCCTTACCTCAACCATTAGTGGGAGAGCAACACTGACCCAAGATCAGCGCCTAGGGGCAACTTCACCCTACTCCACATGATAGTGGTCTCACCGTGTGACCTTGAAGATCCTGAGCAAGCGGACACAGCGGAACACAGAGATGCCCAGAGGAGACATGATGGCCAGCTCCACCAGGATGGTCTCGGTGATGCCTCCACACACCACGAAGCAGTCAAATCGGTTGAAAAGGGACACAAAGTAGGCCTGCAGGCCCAGACTGTACATCTTGGTCATCATCTCACACGTAAACATGCCCAGCAGAACCTTGTTTGCCACGTCTGGAAACACGCAGGGCAGAAGGAGGTGTCAGTCAATATAACACATTAACAGTATAGCAAATATCATAGATACTATAGTTAGGGCCAGGAGTTTTTTCTTACCACCTGACCTGAGAGTGGTAGCCGCATACCCTGTCCTTGTGTAACACAGTCAGGCTGGTTGTAGAGTACTAATCCTGTACTTGTGTAACACAGTCAGGCTGGTTGTAGTGTACTAACCCGGTACTTGTGTAACACAGTCAGGCTGGTTGTAGTGTACTAACCCTGTCCTTATGTAACACAGTCAGGCTGGTTGTAGTGTACTAATCCTGTACTTGTGTAACACAGTCAGGATGGTTGTAGTGTACTAACCCTGTACTTGTGTAACCCAGTCAGGCTGGTTATAGTGTACTAACCCTGTACTTGTGTAACACAGTCAGGATGGTTGTAGTGTACTAACCCTGTACTTCTGTAACCCAGTAAGGCTGGTTGTAGTGTACTAACCATGTACTTGTGTAACCCAGTCAGGCTGGTTGTAGTGTACTAACCCTGTACTTGTGTAACACAATCAGGCTGGTTGTAGTGTACTAATCCTGTACTTGTGTAACACAGTCAGGATGGTTGTAGTGTACTAACCCTGTACTTGTGTAACCCAGTCAGGCTGGTTGTAGTGTACTAACCCTGTACTTGTGTAACACAGTCAGGCTGGATGTAGTGAACTCACCCTGTACTTGTGTAACCCAGTCAGGCTGGTTGTAGTGTACTAACCCTGTACTTGTGTAACCCAGTCAGGCTGGTTGTAGTGTACTAACCCTGTATTGTGTAACACAGTCAGGATGGTTGTACTGTACTAACCCTGTACTTGTGTAACACAGTCAGGCTGGTTGTAGTGTACTAACCCTGTACTTGTGTAACCCAGTCAGGCTGGTTGTAGTGTACTAACCCTGTACTTGTGTAACACAGTCAGGATGGTTGTAGTGTACTAACCCTGTACTTGTGTAACCCAGTCAGGCTGGTTGTAGTGTACTAACCGTGTACTTGTGTAACCCAGTCAGGCTGGTTGTAGTGTACTAACCCTGTACTTGTGTAACACAGTCAGGCTGGTTGTAGGGTACTAAACCTGTACTTGTGTAACCCTGTCAGGCTGGTTGTAGTGAACTAACCCGGTACTTGTGTAACCCAGTCAGGCTGGTTGTAGTGAACTAACCCTGTACTTGTGTAACTCAGTCAGGCTGGTTGTAGTGTACTAACCCTGTACTTGTGTAACCAGTCAGGCTGGTTGTAGTGAACTAACCCGGTACTTGTGTAACCCAGTCAGGCTGGATGTAGTGAACTAACCCTGTACTTGTGTAACCCAGTCAGGCTGGTTGTAGTGTACTAATCCTGTACTTGTGTAACCCAGTCAGGCTGGTTGTAGTGTACTAACCCTGTACATGTGTAACACAGTCAGGCTGGTTGTACTGTACTAACCATGTACTTGTGTAACACTGTCAGGCTGGTTGTAGTGTACTAACCCTGTACTTGTGTAACCCAGTCAGGCTGGTTGTAGTGTACTAAACCTGTACTTGTGTAACACAGTCAGGATGGTTGTAGTGTACTAACCCTGTACTTGTGTAACCCAGTCAGGCTGGTTGTAGTGTACTAACCATGTACTTGTGTAACCCAGTCAGGCTGGTTGTAGTGTACTAAACCTGTACTTGTGTAACCCAGTTAGGCTGGTTGTAGTGTACTAACCCTGTACTTGTGTAACACAGTCAGGCTGGTTGTAGTGTACTAAACCTGTACTTGTGTAACCCAGTCAGGCTGGTTGTAGTGAACTAACCCGGTACTTGTGTAACCCAGTCAGGCTGGATGTAGTGAACTAACCCTGTACTTGTGTAACCCAGTCAGGCTGGTTGTAGTGTACTAACCCTGTACTTGTGTAACACAGTCAGGCTGGTTGTACTGTACTAACCCTGCACTTGTGTAACCCAGTCAGGCTGGTTGTAGTGTACTAAACCTGTACTTGTGTAACCCAGTCAGGCTGGTTGTAGTGAACTAACCCGGTACTTGTGTAACCCAGTCAGGCTGGATGTAGTGAACTAACCCTGTACTTGTGTAACCCAGTCAGGCTGGTTGTAGTGTACTAACCCTGTACTTGTGTAACACAGTCAGGCTGGTTGTACTGTACTAACCCTGTACTTGTGTAACACAGTCAGGCTGGTTGTAGTGAACTAACCCTGTACTTATGTAACCCAGTCAGGTTGGTTGTAGTGTACTAACCCTGTACTTGTGTAACACAGTCAGGCTGGTTTTAGTGTACTAACCCTGTACTTCTGTAACACATTCAGGCTGGTTGTAGTGTACTAACCCTGTACTTGTGTAACACAGTCCGGCTGGTTGTAGTGTACTAACCCTGTACTTGTGTAACCCAGTCAGGCTGGTTGTAGTGTACTAACCCTGTACTTGTGTAACCCAGTCAGGCTGGTTGTAGTGAACTAACCCTGTACTTGTGTGAGCCAGTCAGGCTGGTTGTAGTGCTCTGAGGAGATGGTGAGCGTGTTGAGAAACACCAGGATGATCACCAGCCAATAGAAAGGCACCGATTTCACCGCCACCCGGCACTTCCTGCGGCAGAACCTGTTCCAGCGACGCCAGCGCCGACTGTGAGACAGGAAGTGATGTCAGCAAAAGGAGATGAGTAGGGGCAGCACAGGGAAGTTGTCATTGAAGAGGGGAGAGGGGGAGGGTCGATGGTTAGAGGGGAGTTAGGAAATACTGTATATAAAGATGGGTTTTAGGTAGGCACTGTATTCAAAGAATATCTGAAGAAAACTTGGGAAAGAGAAGTCAATGAACTTTGGATGAAATAACTTTGGGAGAGGGAGAGCGCAGCATAGCATGCAGTATAGATCACAAAGTATAAAAACGCTGCATAAGGCACCAGCTCCTCCAGTTCCTCCCGATGCCCCAGATTACATGCTGACTTGTTTAAAGGGGAGGTGGAGTTGATTTATTACCTGAAGACTCATTAATGCAGACTCTAGAGATCAGAACAGCACATACAGTAGAAAAACCTAAGCAAGCATTTATATACAGAAATAAAAGACGTCACCACTTCATGCAGAAAAATAAAAGTTTTACTGTACAGACTGCTGCTGCATGCATCAAGCAAGGACACATGCAAGGCAAGGTGATTTCACTGACCTGAACTTTGACTTTGAAATTATTTGGCTGGAAAAATCAAGACATTTATAATAAATGTCCGTTCAGCTTGCTGACTGCAGGATATTCATTAATTTTGTACAAAGCTACATATCCTATGTACCATCTTTATGACCGAACAGGAGTGGTCTTTAGAATTAATCAAACAAATGTATATTATTTAAGCTCGTTTTACATCAGCAGACAGGATAGAGGATAGATACAGATATAAAGACCAAACACACACATGTTTACACGATCGGTCACTCAGGTGACAGAGGTTGTGTTTCTGTAAAGAATGTCGTAGTTTCTATGATATCCAAGGTTGTGTTCTAAGTGACAGTACAGCAGATGTGGTAATAGTCTGTGGGGGGTTCTTACCAAAAAGGTCCACAGCACGGTGTCTTCACCTCATCCTCAGCCACATTCTCTGTGTTCACTGACTCCGTCTCACTGGCTGGTATACTCGCTGTGGCAGCAAACAGAGTACCAGAGTAAATCATACGCACGCACGCACACACACACACAACCCCACATAACACACTGTACATGTCACACACACACACATCAAACGTACAGTGCGCAGTCACACCCTAGGTACCACAGCTGTGTCAAACACATCCCAGAGAAAATAAACCTAATTCACCAACAAATTCCTCAACAAAAGAAAGAAAGAACGGTCAGATTACTCCAGGAATTTCTAAGAAATCCCTTCTAGTTTGAGAAACAGACGCCTCACAGGTCCTCAACTGGCAGCTTCATTAAATAGTACCCGCAAAACACCAGTCTCAACGTCAACAGTGAAGAGGCGACTCCGGGATGCTGACCTTCTAGGAAGAGTTGCAAAGAAAAAGTCCAGTGTCTGTGTTCTTTTGCCCATCTTAATCTTTTATTTTTATTGGCCAGTCTGAGATATGGCTTTTTCTTTGCAACTCTGCCTAGAAGGTCAGCATCCCAGAGTCGCCTCTTCACTGTTGTTTTGCAGGTACTATTTAATGAAGCTGTCAGTTGAGGACCTGTGAGCTGTCTGTTTCTCAAACTAGACACTCTAATGTATTTGTCCTTTTGCTCAGTTGTGCAACGGGGCTTCCCACTCCTCTTTCTATTCTGGTTAGAGACAGTTTGCGCTGTTCTGTGAAGGGAGTAGTACACAGCGTTGTACGAGATCTTCAGTTTCTTGGCCATTTCTCGCATGGAATAGCCTTCATTTCTCAGAACAAGAATAGACTGACAAGTTTCAGAAGAAAGTTATTTGTTTCTGGCCATTTTGAGCCTGTAATCGAACCCACAATTGCTGATGCTCCAGATACTCAACTAGTCTCAAGAAGGCCAGTTTTATTGCTTCTTTAATCAGCACAACAGTTTTCAGCTGTGCTAACATAATTGCAAAAGGGTTTTCTAATGATCAATTAGCCTTTTAAAATGATAAACTTGGATTAGCAAAGACAACGTGCCATTGGAACACAGGACTGATGGTTGCTGATAATGGGCCTCTGTACGCCTATGTAGATATTCCATAAAAAATCAGCAGTTTCAGCTACAATAGTCATTTACAACACTAACATTTTTACATGACATTTTAGTCATTTAGCAGACGCTCTTATCCAGAGCGACTTACAGTTAGTGAGTGCATACATTTTTTCATACTGGTCCCCCGTGGGAATCGAACCCGCCATGCTCTACCAACTGAGCTACATGGGACTATGGCTACACTGTATTTCTGATTAATTTTATGTTATTTTAATGGACAAAAAATTTGCTTTTCCTTCGAAAACAAGGGAATTTCTAATTGTCCCCAAACTTTTGAACGGTAGTGTATGTAGAAAAGATAATGGACCTATATATTGTTTCATAATATAGTCTTTGAGAATTAACTATTACCAAAATAAAAGCTAGACAGGGAGAATAGTAAACAATGAATTTAGCAGTATTGATTTAGTTATTCTGCTTGTCAATTAGCCATGGCAAAATGCATAGAATTGCAGGAAATTAGTTTTCAATATGCAACATTTTCTCTAAGCTCCACGGCAAAATTGGTAGAATTGCAGGAAATTTGCTTTAAAACTGTAAACATTTCTCTCAGCTCCATGGAGAAATGTGTAGAATTGCAGGAAATACACAAAAAAAATGCAAACATTTCTCCAAATGTTCTCTAAAATTCACCTGCGCTGAAGGGTGGACCATGCCCGTTGCCACGCCCCCTGCCACGCTCATCGCCTAAGCCCCTTTTTGATCCAGAAAAAAACCCTGACAGTGCTACAACTTTTATGTGAGAGCACTCCCTGTTTGTGCGAGGGTATGGACGCACTGCTGCTTAGTTTGTGTGAAAGCGTTCTCCTTGACTTTCGAGTGCTACGACAGAGACAGCTCTCTCTCTGTCTCTCTCTCAATATCTGAATGCTGTTAGGTGTAGTGATCTGGGTTTAGCCCTGTTTGCCTATTCACACTGAGCCCCTAGCCTTGTTGCTTTAAATGGGCTGTGCATAGAGAGAGAGCGAGAGGGAGAGAAGTTGAGCGCCTGGCATCAACCGGGGAAGTATGTATTCATATTCTGCTCCCTGCTACTCATCACCTGACTACTCTCACAGGGGATAAGAAGGGTCAATCACAATAGCAAAGCACAAGCAGGGGGATTAGGCTGCACACATTAGTACATACACAAACACACAAGCTTTCACACAAAAGTGCAGACTCAACACACACACACACGATCTTGCTAACTCGCACACGGACACACATACATGGTGGCACCTTAATTGGGGAGGACGGGCTCGTGGTAATGGCTGGGGCGGAATCAGTGGAATGGTATCAAATACATCGAACGTATGGTTTCCATGTGTTTGATGCCATTCCATTCGCTCCGTTCCAACTATTATTATGAGCCATCCTCCTCTCAGCAACCTCCACTGCTACACACACACACACACACACACACACCCCACCCTACACACACACACACACTTCTTCAATGTGGAAGGGAAAACCAGGGGATTTACCATGAGTGTCGGAGGACTGGCTGAACCACCCAAACCTGCTTCCTTTCTTCTTCTCTGTGAGGTCAGCCAGAGTCACCCCTTCATGTGTAAAGCATGCAAGCCCATGCATTCAGACAGCAGCGCACCATACGGCACAGCAGAGAAACATGGGGGCGAGAATAGGGCTCTATCAAGACGGGTTAGAGCAGCACAGTAACAATTCACCACAACAACAGTAACAACAACCACAGCAACAACAACAACAGTACAGCTGGCAACAGCGACACTGACTGACAACACCAGCACCACTGACACTGACACCAATAGGATGGACTGTAGTAGACACTGAAGAGGAGCAGAAGAGGAAGATGGACAGCTGTTAGTCACATGACAGGAAGCTAGTGTCTGCAGGCCGGGGGTGGGGGGGGCGTACAGAACAGAACAGTACAGAACAGTAAAATACATAACAGTAGCACTAGAGTCTATACTAACATGCTGCAATGCAAATTAACAGCATTCACATGTACATGTTAGCATACAGTCTCTCATGTCATGGCCCGGACCGGTGACAGCAACAGAAAAGCCAGCATGATACATTTCCCAGGTTGGTATCGCCAAGGGGATCCATGTTATTATAACCCCTGACCTTCAGCCCAGTGCCAAGCATTACCAGCACTAGAAGGCTCACTTCTGAGACTTACATACTGAAGTTGCTGTTACTACCATATCTCCTATCACATTACTATCCAGTTAGTGTTTCTGTTGACTGCGTGAATGGAGGCAGTGGTGCTAATTCTGATGATAAACACTAGAATGATCAGACTTCACTACACTTTATTTTCCTATACTTGACTATACTTGAATATACTTGACTATACTTGAATACGCTTGAATATACTTTACTATAATTGACTATACCTTACTTTGCTTAACTTGGTTTAAAGGTTCAAAGACTAAATCCAGTTATTGACTCTAGACTCATTTGGGTGAAAGGAGAAAAATCCAAGTAAAACTACAGTGTATTTGGAAGCTTGGCAGAGATATTTGACTAAATCTCCCTAATTTGTAAACAGGACCGGGACTGGGACCGTACTGAAGCTCTGCGGTGTGGAGAGAGTACAGGAGAGATGCAGCTCTAAAGTTACACAGCGAAAGAGGTTTTAGGGGAGGGGGAATGAGAGATGTTGTAGTAGCGTAGTGCTGCTCACTGGTTGATAGGGAGGGTGGATAGAGATACTGTACTAAAGCTGTATGAATGGACAGTAGCAGTTTCGCTGTTCTGTTCTGCATCATGTGCTGCTTATATAAAGAGGATTTGGATTACAGTCTTTTTTCTGCTCAAGTAATATGATTTATCCCTGTACTCCCTCCTCAGACTAACTAAACCGGCACACAGAGAGCTCTGCACACATTACTAGGGTGTGAACTGAGGAAGGCTATGATAATAGAGCTGTATAGTGCACCTCACACACCTGATATAGATACTCTTTAGAGTCATAACAATAGTTGACAACAATATTGGGAATGTTGCTGATTACAAGATGTAGCGGTAAACATGTTTACGTGTAGGAGCGTGTGTGTCTAAGTGTGTGAAGTGTGTGTCGACGGAGAGTGAGAGAGTATAATCACCTGACTCACAGTGCAGCGTGACATAGCTTCTGTGTGTAATCTTTTTTTCTCTCAAAAACAACCTTGATCATTTGGCTTCATCTCCCTACACTGACCTACATTACAGGGGACTCTGGCTCACCAAATCTATATTATCTGCTCTGCCGTGTGTTTGTGTTTGTGTTTGTGTGTGTGTGTGTGTGAGTGTGTGTGTGCACGAGTGTGAGTGTGCAATATTTTAGTGTAGGGAGATGTACAGTGGCTTGCGAAAGTATTCACCCCCCTTGGCATTTTTCCTATTTTGTTGCCTTACAACCTGGAATTAAAATGGATTTTTGGGGGGTTTGCATCATTTGATTTACACAACATGCTTACCAATTTGAAGATGCAAATTATTTTTTATTGTGAAACAAACACCCTACCAATTCAATACTTTGTAGAGACACCTTTTGCAGCAATTACAGCTGCAAGACTCTTGGGGTATGTCTCTATAAGCTCGTCAAGGCAAAACTGCTCCAGCTCCTTCAAGTTGGATGGGTTCCGCTGGTGTACAGTAATCTTTAAGTCATACCACAGATTCTCAATTGGATTGAGGTCTGGGATTTGACTAGGCCATTCCAAGACATTTAAATGTTTCCCCTTAAACCACTCAAGTGTTGCTTTAGCAGTATGCTTAGGGTCACTGTCCTGCTGGAAGGTGAACCTCCGTCCCAGTCTCAAATCTCTGGAGGACTGAAACAGGTTTCCCTCAAGAATTTCCCTGTATTTAGCGCCATCCATCATTCCTTCAATTCTGACCAGTTTCCCAGTCCCTGCCGATGAAAAACATCCCCATAGCAGGATGGTGTTCTCGGGGTGATGAGAGGTGTTGGATTTGCGCCAGACATAGCGTTTTCCTTGATGGCCAAAAAGCTCAATTTTAGTCTCTGCGTGTGTCAAATCAAATACATTATTACTGGTCTCGTGCACATATTTGTGTGCGCATTTGTACGTGCGCACATTTGTGTGTGCGTGTTTTAGGGTAGTGTGTGGGTGCACGTTTGTGTGTGTGTGTGTTGTAGGGTGCTTACGGTTGCGTTTGCCCTCCTCGTAGCCCTCCTCGTCCTCGTTGTCCGGGTCGATGTCCTCAGCCTGAGTGATCCAGTCCAGGTAGCCCTTCAGGTCCTCCTCCAGCTGTTGCTTCTCTCGCAGTTTCTGAAAGTCTCCACGAGCCTTGGCCTTCTCTCTCTCCTTGGAGAACTCTCTGTGGGCACACAGAACACAGACACGTTAGAGTATGCATACACAGCATACAAATACACAAATGCGCCACACACAAAATCACACACAATAGACACGCTCAGACTCAATAACGGTTCACTTCACACAATGGCTCGCCACACACAATTTGTATACAAAATGTTATACAGTTAGTTCTAGGGGTGTGAACGTTTAAACGTTTAAAACAAATTGGGATCGTTTACCATTTAAAACATCTACCAGCCACTCAGATCTTTTACCAGCCCAAATATTTTTTGCTACATAATTACACCAAAAATCCCCCCAAAAATGGATGGGCATGCTTTCTAATGTTTCAAAAACAAGAAATGTATTACTAGTAAGAAGTAATGGGGTATACTGCTTAATTTCATTTAATTTTTGTGACCTGCGTCTTTTAACCAATGTATGTTAAAATAAATCATTTAGATCCAATAATAAAATCAGATAAACAGTTCTACAATAGAACATCAAGAATCAACAAAGTGCCTGCCTTGCCACAAAATGCTGAGTGATACGGCTTATTTATTATTACAGTTCAGGGCTCTATGCTGACATTTTCTACAAGGAGTAGGCTACATGATGTGCGCCTAAGTAGAAATGTAGCAATAGATCTACGAGAACAATGACTAAAAGTTCATGAATAAACATTTTTGGGAGTGATCCATGCTCAATCAAGCATAATCATTAGGTGAGACAGAAATGTTCAGCTGGCCCTTTAAGAGACGGGCCGTTACCGTGGTAACTTGGGCACTTGCTTGTCTGTGATGAAAGAAATCTTTGACTGCGATGTCATCCTAGCAGCAGACAGTTGCAGCAAACTCAAACACTGAAAAACAACCTAGCAAATCACATCATATTGCATGTGAACAAAACGATGTAAATGGCCAAGAAATACGAGCACTAAGTTTTCTTGTCAATTCGACCAACTTCTACATGTGAAAAAAATAATAATAATAATAAATGCTCTGTGTGACCATCCGCTAAAGTGGCTGGTGAAATATACATTCTTACCTGCCAATGACCAAATCAACCCGCATTTAGCGGGTGGCGAGGGTTAATTTCCAACCCTGTCATTACATTTAGAAAAAAAAAAAAAAGAAAACCAATGTCATCACAAAGGGGAGATTTTATTAAAAACTAGGGTTGGCCGATATATGATTAAATCGAATATTGTGTTATTTGACATTGGTGATATAGTTTGTGATTTGCAAGACTATACTCTATTTGAACATTACAAATCTAAATGCTGGAGTTTGATCAGTTAGGCTGTATCAATATTTACATTTTAGTCATTTAGCAGACGCTCTTATCCAGAGCGACTTACATGAGAAATTAGTGTTAAATGCCTTGCTCAAGGGCACATCGACATATTTTTCCACCTAGTCAGCTCAGAGATTCGAACCAGCGACCTTTCGGTTATTGGCCCAATGTTCTCAAACGCTAGGCTACCTGCCGCCCTCAATCAATATATATATATATTTTTATACCTTTATTTAACTAGGCAAGTCAGTTAAGAACAAATTCTTATTTACAATGACGGCCTACACCGGCCAAACCCGGACAACGCTGGGCCAATTGTGCACTGCCCTATGGGACTCCCAATCACGGCCGGTTGTGATACAGCCTGGAATCGAACCAGGGGGTCTGTAGTGACGCCTTGTCACGCCCTGGCCTTGACAGGCCGGTTGTCTTTAGTTGGTTTGGTCAGGGCGTAAGGATCTATGTTAGAATTTCTATGTTTAGGATCTAGATGTGTATTTCTAGGTTTGGCCGGGTGTGATTCCCAATCAGAGGCAGCTGTCGCTCGTTGTCTTTGATTGGGGATCATACTTAGGTAGCCTATTGCCTACTGTTGATTGTGGGATCTTGTTCCTGTTAGACTGGTATGTTTATAGCCTGAGGACTTCACGTTACGTTGTTTCTTGTTTTGTTTATGTTTATTGAGTTAAATAAACATGTACGCTTTTCACGCTGCACCTTGGTCTGACCCGTCTCTCAACGATCGTGACAGAAGATCCCACCAAAAACGGACCAAGCAGCGTGCCCAGGAGCAGCAGACATCCTGGACACAGGTGGGGAAGTCATTTTGGACTTGGGAGGAGATATTGGCTGGTAAAGGACCCTGGGCGAAGGAGGAAGCCCAGGCAGGAGAGGATCAACGGCGACATCAACGGTGCCGGCCGAAGAGGAAGCCCGAGAAGCAGCCCCAAGAAAAATGTTTGGGGGGGCTCACAGGGTGGACGACAAAGCAGCAGGAGGCCGGGAAAGGGCTGACTAGAGAGGAGGAGGCCGCTATTCTAGAGGTCCTCCAAGACCTGTGGATCGAGAGTCTGAGAGAGGAGGCCACCACGTTACGGTGGCTGTTTGATCAGAGGGAGCAGGAGGTATCCATTCAGAGGGAGGCGCTACAGGAGGATCAAAGGGAGAAGGAAGTAGTGGAGGCAAGAAGAGAGGAGCTGGTCAGGCAACAGAAGGAGCGTGTGTTCATAGAGGAACCTAAGTATGCGGAGATACGCACTGTGTCGCCAGTGCGCATGCACAGCCCAGTGCGTCCTGTGCCAGCGCCCCGCACGTGTCATGCGAAAGTGGGCATCCAGCCAGGACGGGTTGTGCCAGCTGTACACACCAGACCTCCAGTACACCTCCACGGTCCAGTATATCCTGCTCCGGTTCTACGCACTGTGTCACCAGTGCGCCTCACCAGCCCGGTAAGCCCCGTACCTGCTCCCCGCACCAAACCAGTGGTGCGTGTATCCAGTCCAGTACGGCCCGTACCTGCTCCCCGCACCAAGCCAGAGGTGCATGTATCCAGTCCGGTACGGCCCGTGCCAGCTCCTCACACCAAACCAGTTGTGCCTGTCGCCAGCCCGGTACGCCCCGTACCTGCTCCCCGCACCAAACCAGTGGGGCGCGTATTCAGTCCGGTACGGCCCGTGCCAGCTCCTCGCACCAAACCAGTGGTGCCTGTCCCCGGCCCGGTACGCCCCGTACCTGCTCCCCACACCAAACCAGTGGGGCGCGTATCCAGTCCGGTAAGGCCCGTTCCTGCTCCTCGCACCAGACCTGTGGTGCGTGTTCCCGGTCCGGCCCGGCCCATTCCTGCTCCTCGCACCAGACCTGTGGTGCATGTCTCCAGTCTGGCCTGGCCCGTTCCTGCTCCTCGCACCAGACCAGTGGTGCGTGTCCCCAGTCCGGCCCGGGCTGTTCCACCGGTGCCTGGTCCAGCAACGGTCAGCGGCTCCATTCCGGAGTCAGAGCATTCCGCTCCACCGGGGTCCAGTCCAGCTTCGGTCAGCGGCTCCACTCCGGAGCCAGAGCAGTCCGCTCCACCGGTGCCAGTCCAGCTCCGGTCAGCGGATCCATTCCAGAGACAGAGCAGTCCGCTCCACCGGGTTTCAGTCCAGCTCCGGTCAGCGGTTCCACTACGGAGCCAGAGTAGTCCGCTCCACCGGTGTCCAGTTCAGCTCCGGTCAGCGACTCCACTTCAGACCTAGAAGTCAGCCCCTCTCCAGGTTCGGGGTCTCCCACACCAGGGTCCAGACAGGGCTTGGTGCATCGTGGGGGAATTGCCGATCCAGGCCCAGACGTCAGCCCCTCTCCAGGTTCGGGGTCTCCCACACCAGGGTCCAGACAGGGCTTGGTGCATCGTGGGAGGAAGGAGAGGGGAAGCATCGCGCCGAGGTCCAGACCAGACCAGGGGCGCAATGGGGAGGTAGCCCGGAGCCGGAGAGGTC
Source organism: Coregonus clupeaformis (assembly GCF_020615455.1). NCBI lineage: Eukaryota > Metazoa > Chordata > Actinopteri > Salmoniformes > Salmonidae > Coregonus > Coregonus clupeaformis. The sequence continues at coordinate 49,203,462 of NC_059201.1, forward strand.
GTCACGCCCGGAGCCGGATCCGCCTCCGAAGCTGAATGCCCACCCGGACCCTCCCCTAATGAGTCAGGTTGGTGCGGCCGGAGTACGCACCTTTGGGGGGGGTTACTGTCACACCCTGGCCTTGAGAGGCCGGTTGTCTTTAGTTAGTTTGGTCAGGGCGTGAGGATCTACGTTAGAATTTCTATGTTTAGGATCTAGATGTGTATTTCTAGGTTTGGCCGGGTGTGATTCCCAATCAGAGGCAGCTGTCGCTCATTGTCTCTGATTGGGGATCATACTTAGGTAGCCCATTGCCTACTGTTGATTGTGGGATCTTGTTCCTGTTAGACTGGTATGTTTATAGCCTGAGGACTTCACGCTACGTTGTTTCTTGTTTTGTTTATGTTTATTGAGTTAAATAAACATGTACGCTTTTCACGCTGCACCTTGGTCTGACCCGTCTCTCAACGATCGTGACACGACTTAAGCACTGAGATGCAGTGTCTTAGACCGCTGCGCCACTCGGGAGCCCAATATGTTGAATATGTTGAAAATGAAGTCTAAATGAATTAAGTAAGCCTTATTTTTTCGACATACTAAGATTATTTAATGAGAATGCAACTATAATATAGTAAATATGCCAAAAAAAGAATCACAGTCTGGAATAATCTATTAATTAACGGTGCAAAACAATTATACCAGGATGCGTACTCAGAGCATGCACTGACCAGCTGGCAAGTGTCTTCACTGACATTTTCAACCTCTCCCTGCCCCCAGTCTGTAATACCAACTTGTTTCAAGCAGACCTGCATAGTTCCCGTGCCTAAAAAAGCCACGGTAACCTGCCTAAATGGCTATTGCCCCGTAGCACTCACATTTATAGCCATGAAATCCTTTGGAAAGGCTGGTTATGGCTCACATCAACACCATCATCCCAGACACCCTGGTCCCACTCCAATTCGCATACCACCCCCACAGATCCACAGATGACGCAATTTCTACTGCACTCCACACTGCCCTCACACACCTGGACAAAAGGAATTCCCATGTATGAATGCTGTTCATTGACTGCAGCTCAGCATTCAACACCATAGTCCCCTTCAAGCTCATCATCAAGCTCAGGATCCTGGGACTGAACACCTCTCTCTGCAACTGGATCCTGGACTTCCTGACGGGCCGCCCCCCCAGGCGGTGAGGGTAGGCAACAACACATTTGCCATGCTGACCATCAACACGGGGCCCTTCAGGTGTGTGTGCTTAGTCCACTCCTGTACTCTCTGTTCACCCACGACTGCGTGGCCACGCATGACTCCAACACCATCATCAAGTTTGGCGCTGACATGACAGTGGTAGGAATGATCACCGACGACGATGAGACAGCCTATAGGGAGGAGGTCAAAGACATGGCAGTGTTGTGTAAGGACAACAACCTCTCCCTCAACGTCAGTAAGAGCAAGGATCTGACCATGGAATACAGGAAACGGAGGGGCGAGCACGTACCCATCTACATCGATGGGGTTTTAGTTGAGCAGGTCGAGAACTTCAAGTTCCACATCACTAATCAATTAACATGGTCCACACCCACACAGTTGTGAAGAGGGCACAACAGCACCTCTTCCCCCTCAGGAAGCTGAAAAGACTTGGTGTAACCAGTATGAAATGGCTAGCTAGTTAGCGGTGCGCGCTAGTTGCGTTTCAATCGGTGACGACCTTGAAGTAGTGTTTCCCTTGCTCTGCAAAGAGCTGCAGCTTTTGTGGAGCGATAGGTAACAATGTTTTGTGGGTGACTGTTGTCGATGTGTTCAGAGGGTCCCTGTTCAGAGGGATGGAAGCAATACTGTTAGATTGGCATGGGCCCTCAAATCCTTAAAAAGTTCTACAGCTGCACCATTGAGAGCAACTTGACTGGCTGCATCACCGCTTGGTACGGCAACTGCAAGGCACCCGACCACAAGGCGCTACAGAGGGTGGTGAGTACGGCCCAGTACATCACTGGAGCCGAGCTCCCAGCTATCCAGAACCTCTATGCCAGGCAGTGTCAGAGGAAGGCCCAAATAATTGTCAAACACTCCAGCCACCCAAGCCATAGACTGTATATAGCCATGTTATTTTCACTCATTATTGTTATTCACTGTCTATTTATTCCTTGTGTCACTATTTACATTTTTTGTTTTATTTTTATCTTTATTTTTAAAGCTGCAATATGTAACTTTTTGGGTGACCTGACCAAATTCACATAGAAATGTGAGTTATAGATCTGTCATTCTCATTGAAAGCAAGTCTAAGAAGCGGTAGTTCTGTTCCATGTGTGCTATTTCTATCCTTCTCGTTCTTAATTATTATTATTTTTATTTATTTTTTTGTATTTAATATTTAAAACATACAATCTACTTGCAGTGAAGCAGCTCAACATCTACATCACATTAGTCATCTAACAGACTCCCATCCAGAGCAACCCACAGAAGCAACCAGGGTCAACGCCCTGCTCAAGGGCACGTCAACAGATCTCCCACAAGGTGAAAAACGGGGACCCGAACCAGCGATCCATCAGCCACCGGCCCAAGCTCCCAACCGTCAGGCCAGCAGCCCTCTACGCACCATATATCTTTCAACTATGCTGTGATGTTTAACATACAATTTCAATCTATCTAATCGAATAGAATCCACAGACTGCGAGTTGAAGATAAATACTTTTACTAAGAGTATATTAGCAATTGACTGACCCGGTCTCTCCAGATCTCCCAACAGTACTATTTCTAGGGTCAATTTTAGATCAATATTATGCATTTTCAGCCATTCCTGCACCTGAGACCAGAAACAGGCTACCTGAGGGCAATACCAAAATAAATTGTCTATTGATTCTGTATCCTCACAACAAAATGTGCAGAGCTTCGATGATTGTATGCCCCAAATATTCAACATTTTGTCTATAGAATAATTTTAGCTGAAAATCTTGAGTCGTTTTATATATCAACTAATGGAATCGGTACATCAAAAATCTCTTCCCAAATATTTTGCAATCTGTATGGCACGGCTGTCAACATCCTGGTCCTCAAATGAAACTAGTATACTTTCCTATGTATGCTATTTTTATTCCTCTGCCAGTTTTGATCCTTTATATTGGGCAGACAGACCAGTTCCCTACCTCCTCCCACTGCCACCTGCCTCCATTTCTGGGGTAATGCTGTAATCAATTGGTTGTAATCTTGGATTGAGCAGACTTTCCCATACCATTCTGATAACTCCATGAAAGACATAACTCTACCATTCAAATTTACAATATAATAATAAAACAAAATACCCCTTTCAAACATATTTCCCATAAATACAGTTTTTTTTATCAACCAGCACATTTGTATTCAGCCATAATATTTGTTGTAATATTTGAACTATCTTTTCAGGGGTATGAAATTGAAATTGTAGCCAGCTCTGCAATGCATGTTTGAAAAAAAGAGAGATACTTTGAAAACAATATAATTTACAATTAATCGAAAATGATACATGGCAATCTGCAAAAAGGCAAAAAGGCCATTTTTAAACAATGGATGAGCTTTTCTTAGTAATCTACTTGAGAACCATTTAGGGTTCAAGTAAAACTTTTGAATAAGTGATGCTTTTAGAGAGAGGTTTAGTGCTTTTATATTTAATAATCTCAACCCAACCAATTAATATTCATTATATAGATAGGCACGCTTTATCTTGCCTGGTTTAGCATCCCAGATAAAGCTAAATATTTTTTGCTCATATGATTTGAAAAATTAATAATCAGGAGTAGGTAGCACCATATGTAAGTGAGTAAACTGAGATATGACTAAGGAGTTAATCAGGGCAATTTTTCCATAAATAGACAGGTATTTACCTCTCCATGGTTGCAGGATCTTGTCTATTTTTACAAGTTTTCTATTGAAATTCATTGTGGAGAACTCATTTATATATTTTGTGATATTATGTCTAATTCACCGTCAGTCCATTTCATAGGTAAACTGCAGGGTAATGTAAAAGTTATATTTTATAAAGATCCAATACATCATATTGTACACAGGTGGTCCTCTGTAGCTCAGCTGGTAGAGCACGGCGCTTGTAACGCCAAGGTAGTGGGTTCGATCCCCGGGACCACCCATACACAAAAATGTATGCACGCATGACTGTAAGTCGCTTTGGATAAAAGCGTCTGCTAAATGGCATATTATTATTATTATATTACTTATCATAATTAGGTTTTAGTCCAGAGAGTCCAGAAAAGTTATCTAGATCTTCAATGAGACATTGCAGGGATTTAGCTTGCGAACTTAATATAAAACTTGAGTCATCGGCATACATGGACACCTTTGTTTTTAAGCCTTGGATTTCTAATCCTCTAATGTTGTTATTTGATCTGATTTTAATAGCTAACAAATAGATATGGTGACAGCGGACACCCTTGTTTAACTCCTCTTGACAATTCCAAACTCTCTGAGAAGTAGCCGCTATTTACTATTTTACACCTGGGGTTGCTATACATTACTTTTACCCATTTTATAAGAGAATTTTTTACATTTTACATTTTAGTCATTTTAGCAGACGCTCTTATCCAGAGCGACTTACAGTTAGTGAGTGCATACATGATTATTATTATTATTATTATTATTTATTTTTTTATATATATTTTTTTCATACTGGCCCCCCGTGGGAATCGAACCCACAACCCTGGCGTTGCAAACGCCATGCTCTACATCCCTGCCGGCCATTCCCTCCCCTACCCTGGACAACGCTGGGCCAATTGTGCGCCGCCCCCATGGGTCACCGAAATTGAATTTATAAATAAAATCCAGTCTTACTTTATCAAAGGCCTTTTCAAAATCCGCTATAAATACCAGGCCTGGCCTCTTAGATGTTTCATGTTGTTCTATTATTTCTAGTAGTTGTCGTATATTATCTCCAATGTATCGTCCATGTAAAAAACCTGTCTGATCAGGATGAACAATACATGGTAAAACCTTTTTAATTCTGAGTGATATGCATTTCGCTAGTATATTTGTATCTCAACATTGAAGTGTAAGAGGCCTCCAGTTTTTAAGATAGACTGGATCTTTATATTTGCCATCTGGGTCTTGTTTTAATAATAGTGAAATCAGACCTTCCATTTCTATAGTAGTTAAAACAAGCTAACAATGGAGCTTTGAGTATATCCATTCTTAAGTTTTGTTTTTGCTTCTTTTACTTTCAGTTTTGTACACCAGCTTCAAACATCTGAAAATACAATATTTTTGGTTATGGAAAAGATACAGTATTTCACAGCGGTTTAGATGGTACAATGATTCTCTACACTATACGTGCTTGTTTTGTCACATAAACAGAAATTAGACGAACTGCATAGCGATTTCTGCATAGCGCAGCTTTAACTCTGCATTGTTGGAAAAGGACCTGTACGTAAACATTTATTTCACTGTTAGTCTACACCTGTTGTTCACGAAGAATGTGACTAATAACATTTCATTTTATTTGATATCGGATATCTCGATATTTGGAGTAGCATATCATAGAAGAGGTCCATAGAAGAGGTCCCCCCAAATATCGGCCAACTCTAAATTAAACAAATACAGAACGCAACAATGCTGTAACATTAGTAGGAGGAGATATGCATCTTTCAAATTATTTGCCACAGATATAAAGCGCTCCGCACGTCATCGTCATTAACAGTTGGAAAAATGGCAGAGAGTGAGACAGGGAAGCGACAGCAGTATGGCAATACTTTGACAAGTTAAATAAGTAGGTGGTGAAATGCAAACTTTGCGAAGTGGAATTGAGCTATAGTGGCAGTACAGGTGCAATGCTTAACCATCTGAAAGGGAGGCACCGTGAGGGCTCAATCCAACTGTGTCCTTCAGACAGTCAACATGATGACAATATGATACCAAACCATGGCTGCATATCCAATTCCTAATAGTAATAACACATCAATACACTGGAGCCCTGCTCTTTCTATGATGACCTCTGATAGCCTGTATAGTCTTCCTAACCCTAGCCTAGCCACTGGAGGGGGATGTACACCTTTCAATAACAACAGGAGATCAAGATGATGCAGAGACCTATCAATAGGGGGAGTGGTTACTGGCATGTACTCTGAATCTAGTACTGTTTTCCCACATGAATCAGAAACACACTCAAAACTATATGCATGGTGACCACTGGCCATTATTCTGGGTGGAATAGCTTCAGGAAAACGTTCAGTCATTCAAATGAGCACCCATAAAACAATTGTGGTTCTCAGAATGTTCGCAGAGGCGTGTGTTCGCAAAGGCCTGCTAAATGCTCCCAATAGAACATTCTGGAAACCAAAAGGTGTTAGCTGGAGAGGCTATAATATGATATGAATGTGAATATAACATGTACACGTCACAATTATTGTATATATTAGAAATTGATACGTCAATTTGTAAAAACAAACGTTCATTTAGCTGTTCTGGTTTGCCCAGTGGGTCTTGTTGTACGTAAGTTGCTACTTGAATAATCAGTCCCATTCATAACATATTACAGTATGACATACGAATTACTATAATTATCTACAATTACAATACATCACACTTAACTGTAATTTTCTCTTAACTTGATCCGCCACTAGTCTACATCTCTAACAAAACTCACAATTTCACAGTTCAAAAAATTTATTCACAGCGTTTCTAAAAAGTGTATGACTTAACAGAGATAAGGGGTCATAACCCAGTAAGAAGAACCTCCAGGGAACATTGCCAACCACCAACGGAACCCTCTAAGAAAGAACACACATCCTCGGAGTGCTGCTGGCCATAGAGTAGTGAGTATTATGAACTAACGCCCCACCCCCACTAACACACTTCCTCCCCACTGCATGGGAATGGACGCAGCAGTAGACTGGGCTTGATGCAGTCAGAGAGCGAGAGAGAGCTTAGGGAGTGAAGCTGAGGAGGGAGTGAAGGGCGAGGAATGAGATTAATTTATCTCTCAGGAGTTTGGGTGGTAGTGGTGATGAAGGGGGTGGTTGGGGTGGGGGAAACGGCTCCCTTTGCTGTCAGTTGCCGTGGCGAGGCAACACAACCCAAAACGAATGAGAGGTCAACAAAGGTTATACTTGTTGTGGCCAGGGCAGTGAAACAGCATCAGTCTGAATGAAATATGAAATGGAATACTATATTACCAGTGACTGAGTATCTCTATACCTGTTCTCTGTCTCCCTGAGACTTTCTCACCATTCCCCAACACCATACACAGCAAGCCACTCCATGGTCTTTCCCTTGTCTCACCCTGCACAGCACACACACTGCACACAGCGTGCACACACACACACACACACACACACACACACACAGCACCCACACATTGCAGAGCACTCAGCACACAGCACCCTCAGCCGATTACCCACACACCCAGCACAAGGTTAAGCATGAAAAAGGAGCCCAGAATGATTAGACTAACAAAGTAGAATGGCGGGCGTTCAACTGTTGGTGCCCAGAGCAGAAGGTTACCAGACAGAGAGACGTAAAGACAGACGCAGAGGGAAAGACAGACAGACAGACATAGAGAGAAAGACAGACAGACAGACAGACAGACATACGTAGAGAGAAAGACAGACAGACATACAGACAGACGTAGAGAGAAAGACAGACAGACGTACAGACAGACATAGAGAGAAAGACAGACAGACAGACGTAGAGAGAAAGACAGACAGACAGACAGACAGACAGACAGACAGACAGACAGACAGACAGACAGACATAGAGAGACAGACAGACAGACATACGTAGAGAGAAAGACAGACAGACGTACAGACAGACGTAGAGAGAAAGACAGACAGACAGACGTAGAGAGAAAGACAGACAGACAGACATACATAGAGAGACCGACAGACAGACAGACAGACAGACAGGTAGACCTGTATGAGGCCAGAGCAGCAGGTTAACAGACAGACAGACGTAGAGAGAGAAAGATAGAGGTGTCTTACCCGCTCAACACTCCCAGAACCAGGTTCAGAACAAAGAAGGAGCCGAAGATGACCAGAGATACAAAGTAGACCCATGGAAGCTCTAGACCCATAGCATCATTCATCTGGAGGAGCACCCGTCACCAGAGAGAGATGGGGAAAGAAGAAGAAGAAGAAGAAGAAGAGAAGAAGAAGAAGAAGAAGAAGAAGAAGAAGAAGAAGAAGAAGAATTGTATTTTTTTTTTCTCATTTACAACTGCGACCTGGCCAAGATAAAGCAAAGCAGTGCGATAAAAACAACAACACATAGTTACATATGGGGTAAAACAAAACATAAAGTCAAAAATACAACAGAAAATATATATACAGTGTGTTCAAATGTAGCAAGTTATGGAGGTAAGGCAATAAATAGGCCATAGTGCAAAATAATTACAATTAGTATTAACACTGGAATGATAGATGTGCAAGAGATGATGTGCAAATAGAGATACTGGGGTGCAAATTAGCAAAATAAATAACAATATGGGGATGAGGTAGTTGGGTGGGCTAATTACAGATGGGCTGTGTACAGGTGCAGTGATCGGTAAGCTGCTCTGACAACTGATGCTTAAAGTTAGTGAGGGAGATAAGAGTCTCCAGCTTCAGAGATTTCTGCAATTCGTTCCAGTCATTGGCAGCAGAGAACTGGAAGGAATGGCGGCCAAAGGAGGTGTTGGGTTTGGGGATGACCAGTGAGATAGAAGAAGAAGAAGAAGAAGAAGAAGAAGAAGAAGAAGAAGAAGAAGAAGAAGAAGAAGAAGAAGAAGAAGAAGAAGAAGAAGAAGAAGAAGAAGAAGAAGAAGAAGAAGAAGAAGAAGAGGGGAGGAAGAGGGGAGGAAGAGAAAGAGAATAACATGAATAGTCAGAGGTAGAGAAAGATGAGGAAAACAGTTTGCTAAGAATGCAAGACGAAGGTGAAAACCTCAAGGCATTTATATATAGTTTTACAGTTCAGAGTGAGAAAAAAGGTGAGGGAAGGTTCTGGGACTCAGATATATAGAGAAAGGCTTGACTGAACCTTTAATATTTGAATGACAGTCACATCCAGGCCTAATGACTAATCTTCTGATACATCAGCTTTAGTTAAACTCTCAGAGGGAGTGAACGGGTCAAAGTTCACACAGAGACCACACAGGGAGAGCTGAGAGCACAGACTGAAATAACAGTGACTAACCTTAACCCCCGCATATTGACTCGGTACCGGTATACAGCCTCGTTATTGTTATTTTATTGTAAACTTTTTTACTTTAGTTTATTTTACTTACTTACAAAAAAAAACGGCATTGTTGGTTAAGGGCTTGTAAGCCAGCATTTCACTGTAAGGTCTACTGCACCTGTTGTATTCGGCGCATGTGACAAATAACATTTGATTTGATTTTATATGATCTCTATGACGGAGGGCCTTACCCAGTAAAGCACGTCCGTCCAGCCTTCCATGGTGATACACTGGAACACGGTCAGCATGGCAAAAAGGAAGTTGTCAAAGTTGGTGATGCCGTCGTTGGGGCCGTGCCAGCCCTCCCTGCATTCGGTGCCATTGATGGGACATTGGCGCCCATGCCCTGAGATCGCACACGGAGCCGGCTCGTCCTCCGCTATCATGCCTACAGAGAGAGGGGGGAGAGAGAGAGAGAGAGAGAGAGAGAGAGAGAGGAGAGAGAGAGAGAGAGAGAGAGAGAGAGAGAGAGAGAGAGAGAGAGAGAGAGAGAGAGAGAGAGAGAGAGAGAGAGAGAGAGAGAGAGAGAGAGTGGGAGAGAGAGTGGGAGAGAGGGAGAGAGAGAGAGAGAGACTGAAACCACAAACGCAATAGTCATGTACACCCACAGATGGTAAGATGCACGCACTCACACACGCTCTTACCTGTGCTGGGGAAGAAGCAGGTAGCATGCATTTTGCCAATGAAGAGCTCCAGGCCGATGATGGCGTAGATAATGATGACAAACAGGACCAGCAGGGCGATGTGGAGGAGAGGGACCATGGCTTTAATTATGGAGTTCAACACAACCTGTAAACCTACAGAGAGTCAAACATACAGGTTAGATAAGGAAGACATAGCTAGGAGTTTGTGCATGTGTGTGTTACAGTAATACTGTGTGTGGTTGAATTTGTATTGGTCTGTGCCAGAGTCTGGTCGATTAGTAAATGCTCTTGACTCCGGACCAGATATTTCCCTGGTGCTTGGACATAAAAATATTTTCCAAAGTATTCCCACGCATAAATAGAGGCATATGTGATCGCTTTCCAATGTAATCAAGGTTTGAAATGATTCTGTTTTTACAGTAATATGTAATATGAGATCTGTACGTAAAACATTTACATTTCGTGAACTAACACTCGCCCTTACTAGTCATTCAAACGTGTTAACCCTCACAAAGACCATATCACCTCCTCCCTCCCTGACACACTATCCAATTTGCCTACTGCCCTGACAGATCCACAGACGACGCAATCGCCATTGCACTGCACACTGCCCTTACCCACCTGGACAAAAGGAATGCATATGTGAGGATGCTGTTCATCGACTACAGATTGGCCTTCAATACCATAGTGCCCTCCCTATAAGCTCATTACAGAGCTCACAGCCCTGGGTCTGAACTCCTCCCAATCCAACTGGGTCCTGGATTTACTGACGGGCCGCACCCAGATGGTGAAGGTAGGCAACAATACATCCTCCACACTGATTCTCAACACGGGGGCCCCACAAGGGTGCGTCCTCAGTCCCCTCCTGTATTCCCTGTATACCCACGACCGCGTGGCCTCACACAATTCCAACTCCATCATCAAGTTCGCTGACGACACAACAATAGTTGGCCAGATTAACAAAAAAACGACGAGACAGCCTACAGGGACGAGGTAGGCACTCTGACGGCATGGTGCCAGGTAAACAACCTCTCCCTCAACGTTAGCAAAACAAAGGAGCTGATTGTGCACTTCAGGAGGAACCTGGCTGGACACGACTCCATCCTCATCAACGGTGCCGCCGTGGAGACGGTCAATAACTTCAAATTCCTCTGCGTACACATCTCAGAGAAGCTGAAATGGTCTAACCACACGGACACCGTGGTGAAGAAGGCACGACAGCGACTCTTTCATCTAAGGATGCTGAATACATTCGGCCTGCCCCTGAGGGCGCTCACAGTGTTCTACAGGAGCACCATCGAGAGCATACTGTCGGGCTGCATCACAGCCTTGTACGGCAACTCCACTGCCGCGGACAGCAAGGCTCTTCAGAGGGTGATATGTGCAGCCGATCGCACCATTGGGTGCACACTGCCTGCCTTACAGGACACCTAAAACACCATGTGTCGCAGGAAGGCCAATAAGATCATCAGGGACCCCACTCTCCACCCAAGCCATTCCCTGTTCTCCCTCTTCAATCCCTCAGACACAGGCAGTACAGGAGCATCATGGCAAAAACTGGAAGACTGGCAAATAGTTTCTACCATCAGACCATCAGGCTGCTTAATAGCCACCACTAGTCAGCTACCTCCTCCACCCTGCTGCTCCCCCTATGGACATCCCCCCAACTGACTTTAACTCTGCCCCTATCCCAACGACATTCATAACTGTTGCAGTTGTTAATATGTATATTATAATTTTAGGTTTTTATTTCACTTGGTCCCCACACTTCCTCAATGGTCATGCTGCTCCCCCTATGGTCATGCCCCCCCCACCCCCTCAGCCTTTACTCTGCCTCCACCCCAATGGACATGTATTTATTCATCACTGCTACAGTTGTTATGATGCATATAGTGCTGTTTCTATTGTTGTCTTATATTACCATTTTCATTCTTTTATTTCACTTAGTCCTGCATGTTGGAGCTCGGAGCCTAAGATTTTCACTGTACCCTGCAATCATACCTGCAACCCTGTACAACGCTCTATTAAACACTCTGAATCTGAATCTGATTTTGCTGATAGCTACTTTATTGAGGGATCAGTCAGCACTCACAACAACACTGTGTTCGTGTTAGACCTACGTTCAAATACTATTTTAAATATTTAAAATGTACTTTCGCCTGCCTGGAGCGCCAGATGGATGGGGTTTGCACTCCTTGTAACTATTCTATTCCATTGTGTCAGGCAAGCTCAGTCAAGTCCAGATGAAGTATTTGAAATGATCTCAAATAGTATTTGAACCCAGGTCTGGTCGGTGTTGTTGTGAGGTCAAAGGTGAAGGGTCAGATAGCAGTAACTCACTGGGCACTCCTGAGACCAGGCGTAGGGGTCGCAGCACACGGAATGCTCGGAGGGCTTTGACGTCGAAGCCGCCCGACTTTCCCCCGTGGCCGTGGGCGGAGGGGTGGAGCGCTGCGGCTGCAGCCGCAGCCTCCGCCGCAGCCGCAGCCGCACCCGCCTCCTCCTTTGTCTCAACAGAGTCTTTGGTCAAAAGCTCCAGGACAACACTGAACAGCCTGCAGAGACACACCAGGGAAAACATGTTACAGGAAACACATCAGAAAGAGAATGTTGCAGATCAAACATTCCAGGACAGCAATGAATTACTACAGAAAGAGAGAGAACATGTTAAAGGACTGGAGCATTGGATTCAGGGCCCATATTCCTCTCTCAGAGTAGGAGTATTCCTCTCTCAGAGTAGGAGTAGGAGTGCTGATCATGGATCAGGTTCCCCCTGTTCATGCAATCTTATTCATTATGATATAAAAGGCAAAACTCAGTAGATCAGCAGTCCCACTCCCTGCGCTGATTTTTTTTGGTGCCCGTGCTACAGACGGCTATATCAGTCCACTAATACTTTTTTTGCACACATTTTTACTTTTTTTAAATTAAGAATAGTTTTTAATCCAGATTTTTCAGGGGGGCTGCTGAACCCTCAGCACCCCTTCTTCCTGCGGCTATGGAGCTGAGAGAACATTTTGCCGTTTTAAAGCTAATTTCCTGCAATTCTATGCATTTTGACATGGCTAATGCTGTGTTCTTTTGCTCAAACATAATAACAAAATCTATATTGCTAAATTCATTGTTTTGGGAATTTTCAATTCTCCCTGACTGTCTAACTTTTATTTAGGTGATTATTAGTTCTCAAAGATTATAAAAATATTTATTTAGGTCCATTATCTTTTCTTTATAGTTTTTATCTAGTTTTAGTCGTTTAAGTTTACAATGAAAATGTTTTTCCATTGACCCGAAAAAACGCTTAGGTGGCCCTCCGAAGGATTTCTATGGCAGAAAAATCCTTGCACACACACACACACACACACACACACACACACACACACACACACACAACAGGTAGAAATACAGTATAATACTGTAGTTCATGGGTGGAGAGAACAATGAACATCCTATTGTAAAAAAAGCAGACGTTTAGTTCAAGTCAGTTAGCTAGTCCTCACCTACCTAGCCAAGAGGAGAAATCATCCCAGCACATCACATCAAAGCTGGGCAGCAGTAGGCACTAAATGGGCTATACTATACAGTATATACAAAAGTATGTGGACACCCCTTCAAATTAGTGTATTCGGCTATTTCAGCCACACTCGTTGCTGACAGGTGTATAAAATCGCGCACACAGCCATGCAATCTCCATAGACAAACATTGGCAGTAGAATGGCCTGAAAACATAATGCCAACTGTAAAGTTTGGTGGAGGAGGAATAATGATCTGGGGCTGTTTTTCATGGTTCGGGCTCCTTAGTTCCAGTGAAGGGAAATCTTAACGCTACAGCATACAATGTAATTCTAGACAATTCTGTGCTTCCAACTTTGTGGTAACAGTTTGGGGAAGGACCTATCCTGTTTCAGCATGACCGAGGTCCATACATAAATGGTTTGTCGAGATCGGTGTGGAAGAACTTGACTGGCCTGCACAGAGCTCTGACCTCAACCCCATCGAACACCTTTGGGATGAATTGGAACGCCGACTGCGAGCCAGGCCTAATCGCCCAACATCAGTGCTCGACCTCACTAATGCTCTTGTGGCTGTCCCCGCAGCAATGTTCCAACATCTAGTGGAAAGCCTTCCCAGAAGAGTGGAGGCTGTTATAGCAGCAAAGAGGGGGACCAACTCCATAATAATACCCATGATTTTGGAATGAGATGTTCGACGAGCAGGTGACCACATACTTTGGGTCATGTAGTGTAATTCTGCGCAGTCATTTGGCCTGTGTGCAGTACTTTAGTGTGTCCAGTTCAGTTTTGGGGATATTGACATGTCTATATTTGGATATTGACAGAGGTTAGCTTAGTGTGCCGTTTCTATGATGAGTAAGCAGCATGTGCTGTAGTCAGTCAGTCAGTCATCCTAGCAGGATGCATCAGGATGCATCTCTCTGCATCTGACTGCATGACAGATCAACCCACATGCCGCACATAGACACAGATCTGACCTAGCTACCCACTGGACTGTGTGTCTATTAGAGGAGGGAGGGAGGGAGGGAGGGAGGGAGGGAGGGAGAAATATAGAGGAGAGGGAGAGAGGAGTTTGGGAGAGGAATAAAAAGCTAGAGGAAGAAAGGAGAAAGAGAGGGGGAATATGGAATGAGAGAGAAAAGGAAGAGAGGGTGGGAGAGATGAGATGGAATATGGTGAGATGGTGAGTCACTCCAGTGGTGGTAAAGCAGTGATTTATCCTCCATGTCTTTTCTGGGTCATATACTGTAAGTGGATGAGGGTCCGTCCCTATTAGGACTGGGCCACCGACTGTGGACACGTCACAAATGGCACCCTATTCCCTATATAATAGTGTA